>NC_090798.1:10122500-10162500 GCF_040054535.1 Antennarius striatus | reverse complement strand
TTGGGGCTTCCTGTGGTCTTGTCATGCTGTGGCGCCTCCTGCTGGCCCCTTGGGGGAGTGCGGGCGGTCGGCGCCACAGCTCACAAGACTGTCAGTTTTGGACTGTCGGTGTCCGGAGGCGGGACGCCGTCGACATCAAAGCCTGGGGGGGCATGGAGGGGTGGTGTCCTGACTCCTCATTGCTGTGGGTGTGTTCTAGGCGGAGGGCCTGAAGCCCGACGACTTCACCTGGGATGCCTTCAACAAGTTCCTGGACAGCCTGTGTCTGCGACCCGAGATCCAGAGCATCTTTGAGGAATGGTAGGTGGCGCCAACTCAACCCCCCCACCCCACCTGTTGTGTCTGCCCCCCCCCCCCCCCCATTTGTGACCACCTTTTCCTCCTACCCCAGTGGCTCCAAGAGGAAGCCCTTCATCTCGCTGTACCAGTTCATGGACTTCATCAACCGGCGGCAGCGAGACTCCCGTCTGAACGAGGTGCTCTACCCCCCCCTGAAGAGGGAGCAGATCCGCCAGATCATGGAGAAGTACGAGGACAACCTCAGCCAGCTGGACCGAGGTGCGTATCCATGGATACGGCCACCACTCCAGCACCGATCCATCTGATTCGCTCGAACTTTCCCCCCTCCAGACCAGCTCAGCCTGAAGGCGTTCACCCGTTACCTGGGTGGGGAGGAGAACACCATCACCCCCCCGGAGAGGCTGGACATCATCGACGACATGACGCAGCCGCTGTCGCACTACTTCATCAACTCCTCCCACAACACGTACCTCACAGGTAGGAGCGCCGCCGCCCGGGTCCCACACCCGGTTCTGCCCCCCCCCCCAGGCCTGACGGTTGTCCCATTCGCCCCCCAGTGGGTCAGCTGGCCGGTGCCTCCTCGGTGGAGATGTACCGGCAGGTCCTGCTGACCGGGTGCCGCTGCGTGGAGCTGGACTGCTGGAAGGGTCGCCCCCAGGATGAGGAGCCCTACATCACCCACGGGTTCACCATGACAACCGAGATCCCCTTCAAGGTAGGCCCCGCCCCCCCACATTCAGCAAAGCCAGACTGCAGTATCTGCAAAAACAAATCAATCAACTTTAATCAAATCTATCGATGATTTATATTTCTGCTTTTGTTTACGACAAAAACAATTAATTAAAGTCGATGAAAGCTCCTCCGGTCGCCGCGGCGACTGCGCCTTCGTTTCCATCGATCCATCGAGGTTAAAAGCTTCGCCGCTCAGAGGTTGTTTATTTCCCCCGTCCATTAAGAGATGAAACTGATTACAGGAAACTCATTGGCAGAAGCATTCTGATTGGTCGGTGCTGTGCAGGAAGTGTTCCTCAGCTCCTCTTCCTCTCCTCTTCCACCCCCCCCCACAGGAAGTGATCGAGGCCATCGCGGAGAGTGCCTTCAAGACCTCGCTGTACCCCCTGATCCTGTCCTTCGAGAACCACGTTGACTCGTGAGTGGCGCGGTGGCGGGTGCGGCGTCGGCGGGCGTGGCGGTGGCAGCGTCCCCGCCCCCGATGGTAACTCCTCTTCTCTCTCCTCCTTCAGGGCCAAGCAGCAGGCCAAGATGGCCGAATACTGCAGGACCATCTTCGGAGACGCGCTGCTGATCGAGCCTCTGGAGAAATACCCAGTAAGGGACACATGAGCGCCGCTTGATGGTTTTGGACTATTTTAGTGATGGAGCTGCACCTCCAGTCAAAATGAAGACACTGACTTCCTTTCTCCTCGCTGTTATGCTGTTAATCCACTCACAACCATCAAATGTGGTTGAACAGCCCCCCCCAAACACAACTCATGACCTCGCTCCTCCGTTCAGCCCAATAGAAGCCTTTCTTCTCAGCCTCAGTGCCAAACTTGTTTACAGTTGGTTGTACTGGTTAGGACCAAAAACCCGCCGTAGCGTGGCGAACGGGACGTCGACCGGCGACATGTACGCCCGCGGGTTTAAAGACGTTCGCTGAGCTTCAGTCGTAATACTCGATGGTGCTTAAAGTCAGTAGGAAGACCTCTGATTGGACCAAATTAAGAAGCAGGAAAATGTTACCCGGCTTTGATGTCCTGAAGACGTGCCTGAAGTTTCATTGGTTGTTAACACCTGGTAGTCCAGTTGTGTGTCATCTACATGTTAATGAATATACAGATAACGACGAAAACCGGGTTTAACTAGTCCCAGTTCCAGTCTAATCTGTAGGTAACCATTCCCAGTTCTGTACTGAACTTTATTAATGAAGGCGTTTTCAGTAATATTTGATTAATATGAATCTATTTTAATATTACAGACAATTAAATTTTATTTTTTTAAATTTTTAGAAAAAAGTCTCCTCCTCATCTTCAGCAGCTTCTTCCGGGGGGTTGATATGGGCTAATAATATGATATTATGTTTTTATTCTGATTTATCACATAGTAACATGATATTATGTGCTTGTCATGGTTTATTAGTGATTTGATAATTTCAGTATTTAAAGTCGAGTATAAAGACATAACCATGATTTTTATTTTTCCCTTTAATTTTTAAAACCCAACATATAGTAAAGAAAGACGTAACTCCAAACGTTGTAGGCCCAGGTCTACCTGTATATGGAGTGTTTCCTGATAATAATACCCAGTGGGAGGCTATAAAAGGCGAATGCTATAGGTCCAAGCATAGAACCTTGAGGAACTCCATGACTAACTTCCATAAGGAAGCAGTTGAGCTTCATCGTCTAAACGTCCTGAAGTGGTCTCATTTAAATCAGAAAGTGATGATGTCATGACTACTTTCGTTGAATACCAGAAACAGAATGAAGGGAAGCGTGTCCCTCCGTTCCCTGATTGGCTCTTGAATCTTAAAAAGGTACCAGAGATTAGTTTTGACTTATTTTCGTTGGGCTTCAGCTGGAACCTGGACAGCTGCTGCCTTCGCCGCAAGAGATGATGGGAAAGATCCTCATCAAGAACAAGAAGAAGCACCACCACCACCGACCCTCCAGCAGCGGCAGCATCCGTCGCCGGGAGCAGGAGGAGTCGTCCCCCACCACAGGTGAGATGTCAGAATGAAACCTGCTGCTGGTCTCCACCTTGTCTTTATGGGCAGATGAAGTGAAGCCACTTCCTGTTTCCTGTTCAGACTGTCCCCTGAACGACAGCTATGGGTACCAGCTCCTGTCCACCCTGGAGGAGAAACTGTCTGAGAGGGCGATGAAATACTCGGAGCCTCGCAAGTCTCTAGGTGGGTCCAAGACAGACCGATTAGAAACGCCGCCGCCGTTGTTTACCCTCTAAGTCATTTTGATCACGTCCCACCAGGAGGCGAAGGAGAGAGCGAGGAGGAGGAGGAGGACGAAGCGGTAACAGAGCTGAAGAAGCCCAACTCGGACGAAGTGAGCGGCATCACAAGTGGTGGTGGTTGGGGGTCCGATCGTCGTGGTGTGCTTAACGGACGGACGGCGTTTGTCATCCTCAGGGTACGGCCAGCAGTGAGGTGAACGCCACGGAAGAGATGTCCACGCTGGTTAACTACATCGAACCGGTCAAGTTCAAAAGCTTCGAGGTGGCGAGCAGTAAGTGGACCACCCTTGTTAGCCGTTAGCATGTGTCGAAGCTAGGGTAGCTAGGTTGCTCGCATCATGGTTGATCTGAGCGGTTTCCTCCGTCCACCAGAGAGAAGGAAGTTCTTTGAAATGTCTTCCTTCGTGGAAACCAAAGGGATGGACTGCCTGAAGAGTTCCCCCTTCGAGTTTGTGGAGTATCCTGGAGGTTCAGATGAGCTCGTCCTCAGGTTGTCATGTCCAAATTCTCAGGTGTGTTCCTTAGCCACGCCCCTCCAGGTACAACAAGAATCAGTTGAGCCGGATCTACCCCAAAGGAACCAGAGTGGACAGCTCCAACTACATGCCCCAACTCTTCTGGAACGTTGGCTGCCAGATGGTGGCGCTAAACTTCCAGACCCTGGGTAAGTCCAGTCCAGAAATCGTTTGAACCATTCTATCCATTTTCGGGTAGACCATTTTCTTACCCGGCTTGCAGGTCAGGGGTCGGTTAAGTCTAGAACTTTGTAATTAAAGGCTATCTGTTCAGGACCGTTTCCCTCAGGTGTCTTCCTCCTGCCCCCCCCCCAGACCTCCCAATGCAGCTCAACATGGGCGTGTTCGAGTACAATGGCCACAGCGGCTACCTGCTGAAACCCGAGTTCATGCGGCGAACGGACAAACACTTCGACCCGTTCACGGAGGACATCGTGGACGGAATTGTCGCCAACACCGTCAAGATCAAGGTGAGGCACCCCTGGGGGTTCGCCATCTGGAACTGGTGGGACCCCCACCTTAGGTTGTAACCGTTTGAACGTCCTGCAGGTGATCTCAGGTCAGTTCCTGACCGATAAGAAGGTGGGTGCGTACGTGGAAGTCGACATTTTTGGACTTCCTGCCGATACAAAGAGGAAGTACCGAACCAAAACCTCCAATGGGAACTCCTTGGACCCGGTGTGGGAGGACGAGATGTTTGTGTTTAATAAGGTAACTCCTCCCCTTCTTCTCATCTCCTGTCTTCTGATTGGCCCTCTAACCGTTCACATCCGCCTCCAGATTGTCCTTCCTACACTGGCCTCCCTGAGGATCGCCGTGTTTGAGGAAAATGGGAAGTTCATCGGCCACCGAATCCTCCCGGTGTCGGCAGTTAGACCCGGTGTGTGTGAACACACACACATATACTTCTTGCTTCCTCATTCCTCTCTAACTCTCCAGACCCATCCTTCTCTTTCATCTCTCGTTCCCTCCAGGCTACCATTACATCAACCTGAAGAACGAGCTCAACCAGCCGCTGCTGCTGCCCTCACTGCTGGTCTACACTGAGGCCCAGGACTACATTCCCAATGAACACCAGGGTAACGAACGCTCACAGCAATGCGCAGCCCTCCGAAAAATGACCTGTACTGTATGTGTCGTTGATTCCAAGCCCGAATAAATACAGGGGTGTGTCTGGAAGGGCATCCGACATAAAACTTTTGCCAAATCAAACATGCGAATCAAACCTATGACTTCCATACCGGATTGGTTGAGGCCCGGGTTAACAACGACCGCCATCAGTGCTGTTGACTTACAGGGTGCCGGTGGAAATTGGACTACTGTTGGTCAAAGAAAGAGAGGAGGAAAGTGTGTTCGTAGGAAGACTTAGGAGAGGAACGCCAAGAGCATAGAAATGAGAGTAGGACGTTGAATGTTGGAACTATGACAGGAAAAGGTAGAGAGTTCACATAATGCAGAGAAGGAAGGTAGACATACTGTGTGTCCAGGAGACCAGGTGGAAAGGTAGCAAGGTTAGAAGTGTAGGAGCAGGTTTCAAGTGGTTCTATCATGGTATAGATGGGAAGAGAAATGGAGTAGGAGTTATCTTGAAGGAGGCATTTGTTAGAAACATCCTAGAGCAAAAGAGTGTGTCATCAAAGGTGTGATGTTCAATGTTGTTAGTGGGTATGCTCCACAGGTAGGATGTGAGCTGGAGGAGAAAGAGAAATTTTAGTTGGACTTTGATGAAGTGATGCAGAGTATACCTAGAAGTGAGAGAGTTGTCATTGGTGCAGACTTCAATGGACATGTTGGTGCAGGAAACAGAGGTGAGGAGGCGGTGATGGGCAAGTTTGGTATCCAGGAGAGGAATGCAGAAGGACAGATGGTGGTTGACTTTGCAAAAAGGATGGAAATGGTGTAGCCAAACAGCATAGGATGGTGGTGTGTAGGATGACTCTGGTGGTGAGGAAGATTAAGAGGACAAAGACAGAGCAGAGGACGAAATGGTGGAAGCTGAAAAAGGAGTGATTCATGACTTTTAGGAAGGAGTTAAGACAGGCTCTGGGTGGCCAGGAGGGCTTCCAAATGACTGGACAACTACAGCTAATGTGATCAGGGAGACAGGTAGGAGAGTACTTGGTGTGTCGTCTGGAAGGAAAGTAGATAAGGAGACTTGGTGGTGGAATGAGGAGGTACAGGAGTGTATACAGAGAAAGAGGTTAGCTAAGAAAAAGTGGGACACTGAGAGGACTGAGGAGAGTAGACAGGGGTACAGGTAGATGCAGCGTAAGGTGAAGGTAGAGGTAGCAAAGGCCAAACAAGGGGCTTATGATAACTTATATGCTAGGTTGGACAGTAAAGAGGGAGAGACTGATCTATACCGGTTAGGAAGACAGAGAGACAGAGATGGGAAGGACGTGCAGCAGGTTAGGGTGATTAAGGATAGGGATGGAAGTCTATTGACAGGTGCCAGTAGTGTGATGGGAAGATGGTAAGAGTATTTTGAAGAGTTGATGAACGTGGAAAATGAGAGAGAACAAAGACTAGAAGAGGTGACTGTTGTGGACCAGGAAGTAGCAAAGATTAGTCAGGATGAAGTGAGGAGGGCATTGAAGAGGATGAAGAGTGGAAAGACACTTGGTCCTCATGATATACCTGTAGAGGTATGGAAGTGTCTAGGAGAGGTGGCAGTAGACTTTCTGACTGGGTTGTTCAACAAGATCATAGATAGTGAGAAGATGCCTGAGGAATGGAGGAGAAGTGTGCTGGTGCCCATTTTTAAGAACAAGAGAGATGTGCAGAGGAATAAAGCTGATGAGCCACACAATGACGTTATGGGAAAGAGTAGTTGAAGCTAGACTAAAGGCAGAAGTGAACATTTGTGAGCAGCAGTATGGTTTCATGCCAAAAAAGAGTACTACAGATGCAGTATTTGCTTTGAGGATGTTGATAGAGAAGTACAGAGAAGGCCAGAGGGAGCTGCATTGTGTTTTTGTAGATCTGCGGAAAGCTGATGACAGGGTGTCCAGAGAGGAACTGTGGTATTGTATGAGGAAGTCTGGAGTGGCAGAGAAGTATGTTAGAGCAGTGCAGGACATGTATGAGGACTGTAAGACAGTGGTGAGGTGTGCTGTAGGTGTGACAGAGGAGTTCAAGGTGGAGGTGGGACTGCATCAGGGATCAGCTCTGAGCCCCTTCTTGTTCGCTATGGTGATGGACAGGCTGACAGACGAGGTTAGACAGGAATCTCCATGGACTATGATGTTTGCAGATGACATTGTGATCTGCAGTGAGAGCAGGGAACAGGTGGAGGAGAAGCTAGAGAGGTGGAGGTTTGTCCTGGAAAGGAGAGGAATGAAGGTTAGCCGCAGTAAGACAGAGTACATGTGTGTGAATGAGAGGGACCCAAGTGGAAGAGTGAGGTTACAGGGAGAAGAGATCAAGAAGGTGGAGGATTTTAAGTACTTAGGGTCAACAGTCCAGAGCAATGGAGAGTGTGGAAAAGAGGTGAAGAAGCGTGTCCAGGCAGGATGGAACAGGTGGAGGAATGTGTCAGGTGTGATGTGTGATAGAAGAGTTTCAGCTAAAATGAAAGGAAAGGTGTACAAAACTGTGGTGAGACCAGCGATGTTGTTTGGTCTAGAGACAGTGTCACTGAAGAAAAGACAGGAGACATAGCTGGAGGTAGCAGAGATGAAGATGCTGAGGTTCTCTCTGGGAGTGACCAGGAAGGATAGGATCAGGAATGAGTACATCAGAGGGACAGCACATGTTAGAGGTTCTGGAGATAAAGTCAGAGACTGAGATGGTTTGGACATGTCCAGAGGAGAGATAGTGAATATATTGGTAGAAGGATGCTGAGTTTTGAACTGCCAGGCAGGAGGCCTAGAGGAAGACCAAAGAGGAGGTTTATGGATGTAATGAGGGAAGACATGTAGGTAGTTGGTGTGAGAGAAGAGGATGCAGAAGACAGGGTTAGATGGAGGCAATTGATTTGCTGTGGCGACCCCTGAAGGGAAAAGCTGAAAGGAAAAGAAGACGACTGTATGCGTCGTCTTCATGTGACCTGGACAGTAAGCTCTAACGCAAACGGACTAGCCTGGGAAAGTGAGTCTAGAAGGGATACACTCAGGGCTAGCTTAGCTTAGCATAACATCTAAAAATAGAATTTGTAGAATTTGGGCATGTTAAGCTAACTGTTAGCTGTAATAATTAGTGTCGGGTGAAGCTGTATCTTTATCAGTGTGGTCCAAACGATTCCCACGCTGCAGAGCGTCGTTGCAGTTGTGTCCCGTCTGTCCGCTGTTGGCACAGCGACATGCGACATCACCTGTTCAGGCTCCGCCTCTTGTTTGTCTCCAGAGTACGCCGAGGCGTTGACCAATCCCATCAAGCACATCAGTCAGCTGGACAAGAGAGAGACGCAGCTCGCCGTCTTCCTGGAGGACCACAGCGAGGTGAGGCCTCTTCGCCCAATACTCTGTTCTAATTGGCTCACAGGTTCCGTCCGTCTCAAGTCCCGCCTCTCCCCAGCCCGTGTCCAACCAGCCCAAACAGGGGGATGTTGGTGAGTGCGACCTCACCCAGGGGATCCCGCTGTCCTCCTCCCTCACCATCTTCCCCCCCTGCTCATTGGACGACGCCCCGGACGTCATCTTTACCCCTCCAGGTAGAAGGCCTGAGCGCCATTCAGCCACGTTTCACATCACCATCTACATTAAGCCCCTCCCCTTTGTGCTACATAGATAATGGATGAACTCCTTTATACTTGATGGAAAAAATGCTGCGTTCACTGCCTCCCGGAGTTCCCGCCACTCTTTTTTTTTTTTTGCAAACATCGTTCATTATTACTGTACCTTTGTGTTTCATTTCCCATGATTCATTGCACACCTGCTGTCTGTCTGCTTCTCCTGCATTGCCCCGCCCCGCAGCCAAAGAAGATCTCATCGCCGCCGTCCTGGCAGGTAAGGCCACGCCCACAGACGCCAGTGGAGCCACTGGTGTCGCCGTGTAGCGTGGGTTCTGGGGCTTCCTGTGGGGTTCTGTGAGTTCTGCTGGTGACAGCAGTGTGTGTGTGTGTGTGTGTGTGTGTGTGTGTGTTTTCAGATGTCCAGGCCCAGTCGCTGGAGGAGCTGAAGCAGCAGAAAGGCTACGTGGAGCTGCTGAGGAGGCAAAGCGACGAGCTGAAGGAGCTGAGGAAGAAGCACCTGAAGAAGGTACATGCCCACCAGGAGGGAAACGCCCCTACCGGCTATGTGTGAAGGTCACCGTGACGACGCCTGTTTGTGTGTGTGTGTGTGTGTTTTGGCAGGTTTCATCTATGAGTAAAAAGCAGAAGAGCTGCAACGTCAAGATTCAGTCGGACTCCCAGAGGAGGCGCAGCCAAGTGGAGAAGAACCTGAAGAGGAGCATCAAGAGGAAGTAAGGAGGTGGGGAAGGGGGGTAGAGGGATGATGGAGGTCAGTCTTTTCTCATGTTGTGTGTGTGTGTGTGTGTGTGTGTGTGCAGTGAGCCCTACGAGCCGGTCCAGAGGGAACTCTCTGCGTTGGATCAGGAGATCGAGGAGCAGAGCCTCCAGCTGAGGGAGCATCAGTTCCAGGAGCTGCTGAAGCTGCGGCAGCAGCTCCACCCGCTGGAGAGGGACCGGCAGCAAGCGCACCTGCAGGAGGTGAGGAGCCACGCCCCCTTGAGGGAGGAGTCAGGGTGTAGTCACGTGACCTCTGAGGATCCTTGCTGTGTTCCAGGCCTACCAGAAGCTGAAGGAGACGGCCTATGAGTGTCAGGCGGCGCAGCTGAAGAAGCTCCGGGAGACCTGCAAGAGGTGGGCGGGACCCGCATCAAGCCCCGCCTCCGGTAACGCTGTCCGTGGCGATGCTAACAACTCTGTCCCTGTCTGCAGGGAGAAGAAGGAGCTGCAGAAGCTGCTGGACAAGAGGAGACACAACAGCATCAGCGAGGCCAAGAGTCGTGACAAGGACAAGGCCGAGGCGTGAGGACCGCCCCCTGCCCCGCCCACTGCTCATGCTCCTCCCCCTTGCTCCTCCTCCTCATGTTTGCTTGTTATCTGCAGGGAGCTGAACGAGATCAACAGGAAACACATCCAGGATTCAGTCACCTTGATCCGAGGGGTCAGTAGAACACGACCTGACACCTCCTCCTCTTCCTCTTCTTCCTCCTTTTCCTCCTCCCTTTCCTCATGTCCCCCTCCTCTTCCTCATCACAGCTGGATGTGGCTCAGACAAAACGGCAGGAGAAGCTGGTTCTGTGGCAGAAGGAGGTGCTACAACTCATCGATGAGGAGCTGCCAACGGTACACACACACACACACACACACACACACACATACACCAAGTAGCCTATTTGACTGCGTGAACCTGGCACCAGGAGGGGTTAGCCTTCTGGTTGCTTAACTGAGCTAACCCTCTGCGATGTCTCCGCCCCCTGCAGCTCCAGGCCCAATTGGGGCAGGACCTGGAGGAGGAGCATCAGCGGCTGCCCGAGGAGATCTGCCAGCACCTCCAGCTGGAGCTCCAGAGCAAAGGGCTGAAGAAGTACGCCCTCTTCACACCGCTGTCCAATCACAGCAGCCCCAGCTCCGGCTCAGGCCCGCCCTCCAACTGCTCCACCCCCTCTCACCCCTCCACGCCCAATCGCTCCACCTGGAACAGGAGCATGGACAATAGCAACGCCTCATTGGCCGATTCCACTTCCTTGTCCACTACTCCCGCCCTGTCGGAGGCGGAGCTATCGTTCAGTTAGGTTCACTTCCTGTCAAAACGCTTCACCTGGGGTCTGGAATTCTTCTAATGTGGGAAAGAAATGATTTAATAATAATTTTATTCCTTTTTTTATTAGACTGTTTTTTTCTTGTCTACAGAGCTTTATTATTTTTATTTTGTCTGTATTTGGAGGATTATTTGAGAATCGTAACCGAAACGTCTATTTTTTATCTTTTGTTGCGTCTTTTTTTTTTTTGCTGTCCTTTCATGTCTTTTATTTTTTATTCTCGTTCTTGAGTTTGACCGTCTTTTCAGCTTTTAGTAGTTTTGGTCTTTTCTGACCAATCAGAGGCCTCCTGTCCCACCGGCGCACTGTAGATAAATGTAAATATCAGACACCTAATTTTCATTCTTACGAGTAAAATAGTCAAACATTAGAGTTCTCTCCTCGAGCTCCTGCAGGTCTGAGGATAAAGGAAAACACGTCTGTTTTATTCCGATTGTTTTATTTACACTGAAAATGAAGCTATTTTAGCTGCAATGATGGGAGCTGGCCAGCAGGGGGCGCTGCAGCCTAAGTGGTGAACGTGAACTCCTCCATTCACGCCTTGTTGGACCTGTCCCAGCAGGGTTTGGAGCTTCACAAGCCTCTGACCTTTGACCTCAAGTCAAAAGGCGTTCTACTGAAAGGTCAGGGCGTGTTGGCTCTGCCCTGTTTGCAGCTCGCAGGAAGATTCGAAGCGCCTGTTGGTCTGAGACAAACAGGAAGTCCTTCTAGAGTCGTATATAAAAATAATCAAACTAAAGGTACCCCATCAGACGAGACCACTCTCTTTAGAACCCTTCAGGTTCTGTCAGGAGGTTCTACTGAAGCTGAATGGAACGCGGAATACAATGCACAAACTAAACGGTACTTTAACACTTTCTAAGAGTTTCACCGCTTTTATTTTGTTAATATTTTATTTTTTAATTCTGTTTCTATCATCCTGTCTCATATCTACACTTTATATATGTATAAATCTGTGTAAATAGATCTATATATGTATAAATCTATATACATAGATCTGTATATGTATAATCTATATGAATAGATGTATATATAGATCTTAATCTATAGAGTGTATATGTGCAGGACTTTTACTACTGACCTGCTGAGGATGGATGGAGGTGGAGAAATGAGGGAATGAAGTTTTCAGATGGTTTCAGCTCCCCCTTGTCTCCTCACTTTCACCTCCTTACCTTCCTCCTTCAGAGCACTGGCTCCTTCTTGTCTGTCTGGTAACACCCCCCCCCCCCCACACACACACACACACTTTGTAAATGTCATCTATTTAAATGGATTTTAAAACCTCAGTGTTTGTGTTGGTTATTTTAAGACAGCCCTGCTTTCGCCTGTAGTAACAACATCAAAAACAACAGAGTTAAGCAGTTCCTTAACCTCTGTCTCCCAGCATGCAACACTGCACCACGCTATGTTAACGGTTTTAATCGACCATCTCGTTTTGGACTCATACATACAGACGTTAGTGGAGATGGAGGTGAAAACCTGAACCGGTCCAGATTTAGAAAGTTTTTATTTAAAGTGCAGTTTTTTATTTAGGAAAACAAAGCATTATAATTAATTACAATTATATATGATACATATTAGTACAAATTATTATTGATTATACTGTATTATCAATAATATATACATAATAAATATTTAATTGTAATATTACATAATTATGACTACAGTAAATGGGTGGAGCTAGCGGGTCAATAACATCAGCTGTATGGATGTGGGTTATTAATAATATGGGCTTCAGTGATCACGAATTACTCCAGAGGTGCGTTTTATACCCGATCAATAAAATTGATCACCTGTGATTAGATTTTATGCTCAATCCTGTGATTGATATCAGAGCTGAAACCACGTGGATCAATACTTTAGATTGAAAACAGTAATGTGGTCTCATACAGATCGTTCTGCTCTGGTGACAGAGCTTCAGTTCAAGTGATGATGTCATCATTGTGTTCATGTAGGAGCCAATAGGATCACTGCACAGTTAGCGATCAGCTTCAGAAGTATTTAGTGCTAAAGATGAAATATATTTTGATAGAAACTGCTCAAATGGAATGACCAAATAAAATAAATGGAATATGTTTGACATCCTGCAGGAAGGAGCACGGACAACTTGTTTTATTTTCTGCTCAAAGGTGAAAGTTTAAAAAAAAAATTTTTTTCCTGAAATCGTGTCTCGATCTTAAAATTAAATTTACAAACTTCAAACAGAAAGATTTGTAGTCCTAAATGAGGAACATGACATTCTAGCTGTTAGCGCCTGTTAGCATAAAGACAGAAAGAACAGGTGACAGAAAGAGGAAGTGACATCATCAGGTCTGTGAAGCGGCTCATCTTCGTGCTCATCTCTCTCATCCGTCCATCCTGTCCTCGGTATAGAGGTGCGTCTGGGTTCTAATCCATCAGCGATCTGATAACCTGCTGCTAATCCTGCAGCGGCTCTGGGATTAGATTAGATTATGAACACTTCTTTCAGACACGGCGTTGTTCACAGCCTTCATCTCTCCATACTTGACCTTCAATCACTCCATAATCATCATCCTCTTTTTGATTGAGTCCGTGTCTCTATCCCTTCCGTTGTCATTCCTATTTCTCTTTCCTTCCTATTTAAACCGGCCTGTCTCTGTTTTTTTACTTCATAAATAAATAAAAAAAATAAAATGCACTTCTTATTTTTTTCATCAATGCTTTTAATGATCCTGATTGGTTCAGGTGAATCTCTGGTAGCTTTTAACAACGCAAACATTTATTTGATCTATAGTTTTATTGTAGTTTACTATTAAATAAAGCGGATAGAGAAAAAAGTCAAATTTAAAGCCAGTGTGTTTGTTTGTTTGTTTGTTTCTTTGTTTATTTCAACCGGAACCACAGATCTAATTAAACGACTGAACCAGGTTTGAGACAAATGTTCAGGTGTGCCTCCTCCTCTTCTTCTTCTTCTTCGTCCCACACTTCATACCTGTCCATCTCCATCACCCCCCGCCCCCCCTCCATCTCTCCCCCAGGACCGGTGTGTTCTTCACTCCCTTCATCTCCTCCAGTAGAGGATGGAGGTGTGTCTCACTGACACGTGGTTACCGTGGGAACAGCATCTGTCACTTTGTTGCTGGGAAACTGATGGAGGAGGAAGAGGAGGGGGGGGGGGATACAGGGAAAAGTTAAACTGTTTAAAAGTTTGGATTAAATCTTATTTAGGTCACAGAAACAACATAATTAAACCTGGACGTGTGTGTGTGTGTGTGTTGATGTGTGTGTATGTGTCTCTGTGTGTGTGTGTGTGTGTGTGCCAGTGTGTGTGTACACACTTCCCCTTTGGCCAGTGCTATAAATATGTTAGTGCTCCTCCTCCTCCTCACCAGATAATTCCTGATGACCCTGAACGCCCCACATGCTGTTCATGATGTTTGCGTCATGAAGCTAAGGTGAGTTTGAATACTTGGCTATCAGAGTAATCTGATTACCTTCACTCTGAAGTCAGTTCCAGACCGGGTCCAGGACTCACAGCTCGGTTGGTCTGTGAAACCAAAACAACGAGCTAACAGAGGCTGAAAGACGTTCCTGTATCACGGCTATCGTTCGTCATCAGATGTATTCACCTGGGAAGAGGTCAGAGGTCATCCAGGTTTAGGATCAGGGGGTGGAGCTGGGATTCTTTCGTCCTTGTAGGTCATATGATGTCAGGTGAAGTTAGGCCCCTGGCCCGCTGTTTGATGACATCATTGTTTGCTTGATGCTAATTCTTTTTCTTTTTTTTAGCTTGATGCTAATTCGACCTCTGCACCGCTGATTCAGCAGAAAGACGTCAGGCTGATGAATGAAAGTAATTTCCAGTTTAAACAAGCCTGTTGGGGGGCGGGGCTTCAGCACAGAGGTCAGAACGAGGGGACGGAGGCGGAGCTACTTTTCAACAATTATGCCACCATCGTTTCAGCCATGGTAGGGAATCATCCATCCATCTATGGTCAGGGGGAGGAGCCTCGTCCAGTCGTCAGAAACGCTGACAAAGCAAAACCAAACAGAGCCATGCTTTTATTTTGTCAGGTGATGGTGTCACCACTTCCTGTGTTATAATCGATCAGCTAAGTGTAGCTCAATGATGCTAATGTCATGCTAACATCCAAATTTTAACATGACAACAGCACTTATGACTCCGCCCCTATAGCCGACTGAATCTCAGTTAGCTCCCATTGGCTGATCTGTTACCATGGGGATGACTATCCTCTCATTCGCGGCAGAGGCTACCACACCAGGTGACACGCTCAGATTAGCGCGATAGCCTCTGTCGCTACCTGAATGAGTGAAATTAGCATATAGCCAGCTTAGCATGTCCATTCTCACCATTATCCAGTCACACACTTCATGGTGGGCGGAGCAAACGACTCGGAGACGTCGGGATTTTTAAGTTTTGAACTTTTATTGAACGTTTGAGGGAAAAGAGAAACGTTTGGTTCCTGTAAACATCTATCAGTTTAAAAATATCCTTTACTACGACATTTCCAACATTAACATTGAATTTCGAATGAGTTTAAGTCATGCATGGACAGAACGAGATCACACACACACACACACACACACACACACACACACACACACACGAATAAGAGCACACTCATAATTTGTTGCTACGCTAATTATCGCTCTGCTTTCTGAGGGCTTTTTGGTTTTTTTACAAAAACAAACAACAGACAACACAAACAATGTAAACAAATGCAACCGAAATAATAATAATAAAGAAAAAAAGATGTTTGTATCAAAAGCACTTTGTGACGTTTGAACAGAATGTAAAATGTTTATTAGGTAGTGATAGAACGGCTAAAGAAGAGAGAAACAAACAGGATGGACTAATAAATAAATATAGAAGGAGGAGGGTTGGAAGTCCCCCGTCTGTCACACACACACACACACATACACACACACACACACACACACACACACACACACACACACACACACACACACACACACACACACACAACAGATGGTGTAACACAAATTCTATAACTCATGGAATTCGACATACTTTCATCATTCAGAAACGTCTTTAGGTTACTTCATGAGGTCGTGTGTGTGTGTGTGTGTTTGTGTGTGTATGTGTGTGTGTGTGTGTGTATACATCAGTCACCATCAGTTGCTCACAGAATGATGAGTCAGCGACATTCATCCTAAACATTGTTGTCATGCAGTTCAAACCAGAGTCATCATTTATTGGTAAATATATTGATCAGCTGTTGGGAATCAACCAATCACATCAGACCCGGAAGGTCAGCGGGAGGTTTGCTAAGGGTCTCAGTGAGGGTCAAAAAGGGACGACAGCCAGTCACTCCCATTAATTGGCTCAAACACAGAAAAAGGGCGACAAAAGAAACACACCCACCAAAAATGAACATATGGTGAATAATGTATGTTTGAGACACACACACACACACACACACACACACACACACACACACACACACACACACACACACACACACACACACACACACACACACCAGCAACTGTAAGGAATGCAACAGCTCACAGATAAAGGGTTGCTAAGCAACAGACAGACTAAAAATATGGTTGCATTTCTTCACTTCCTTAGACAGAGCGCGCGCGCACACACACACACACACACACACACACACACACACACACAGACTGTCCTATATGGAGGCTGATCAACCTTTAAAAAGCCAACATTTAGTCTCGTGCTCCCGTGGCGTCAGCAGCTATAGCCACACCCCCACAAACCTAACCCCACCCACAATTCCTGAAAAGGAAATTAGCTCTTTTTCTCAATGATTCATGATTCTGAATGAGTCGACGAGTTCCTCCTGTGTTTGAGGATCTACTGCAGGAGTTATTATTATTATTATTATTATTATTATTATTATTATTATTATTATTATTATTATTATTATTATTATTATTATTATTATGTATTTTCTCCACAGTTATTAATTTACAGAAGACATTTATTTTGAAAAGTTTTCTTTCCTCTGACATTTCATTACATGTCTAAAAGTTTTATTATCTTCAACCAAAAGCACAAATTAACATAATGTTAGCATAACATTAGCATGATTATAGCATGACGTTAGCATGATGTCTTGTTGGCTTCGATAATGATGATGGTAAACATATTTGCATGTCATTACAAGCATGTGAACACCATTAAAGTTAGTTAGCTCGTTGGTAATAATAATAATAAAAAAATATATAAAAATAATAATAATAATAATAATAATAATAAAATGGGTGTGGTGTCTGCGGTGGGTGGACTTTGAGGGGGTTTGACCTCAGTCCTGCTACGACGCTGCTGCAGCGATATTTTCTGTTCCGACACCAGGAAACATTTCTTTAGCTCGTGCTATAGCTTAGCCACGTGTAGCATCAAACGAGCTGGTTCGTGGTTAAGCTAACAGGTTTTCTTTGAAGGTTTTCTTTGAATTTGGGGTAGCTGAGGTGAAACCGTGTTTGTTTTATTTCTCTGCCGCTAACGATTTAGCCATCATTAGCGCTGACAGGCCATATGGCATCCCTTCTGCGTTAGCGGGCCGGGGGTAACAACACAGACGTAATGCTAATGTGGATTTGACACTTTCTCAGACAGACGGACAACAACACAGCTTTGATTTCACATGATATGTGGAATAATGTGAGGTCTCACTCTGGCACACTTCCTGAATGAACAAAGGTTCCACAGAAATACTACCGGATCTGTTAGCGTGTCCACTTCACTGCCTGTGGGAAACCTGCATGCTGGAAATGAAACCTGCAATGCTGCTCGAATATTTTGGATCTTTGGGTAACAAAGACGTGACAAAAAAACGTCCATACGTCACAACAGAACAGTCATGTGATCCAGAGCTGCCATCTTGTCCGGTTTTTACGTTCATCAGCCGCGCCGCTTGTTCTCCTCACATTAGGTTCAACATGAGTTTTTTTTCACACACACAGTAAATGTCTTCTTCTACCATTCTGTACAGGTGAACCAGTGGCTCACAGTTCTGATTGGTCGTCCGTGACTCCTCCTCCTTCGTTGTTACCATGGTTGCATCCAGGTGTTGCATTCTGATTGGTCCCAGCTCAGTCTTGTTTGTTGATGTCTCGTTATGTTTCGAGTGTAAACAGTGTACATCACGATATGTAGTGCACAGAGCTTCTTCTTCACGACAAGTAGGCGGGCCTTCTTTTGATTGGCTCCTTTTATCAAACATTTATTTCTTTAGTTTTCATCTAAGCACTAATAATCCTCCACTTCCTGCTTCATGTTCACCATATTTATACGTCTAGGGTATTTTTTTTTACAATTGCACGATGACAACATCGACACTGACGCCATTGAAAAGTTGAGAAAAAGAGGGGAGGGGCTTCCTTCAGGGAGTAAACGAGGCGTCTGATTGGCTGAAATGACACGGGGGTGTTTCGGTTAAAAAGAGGGGGGGTTCAATATCACTTCTACAAGGAGGGGGCAGTAAGGCAAGAAAGAGGATCCAAGAAATGTGTGTGTGTGTGTGTGTGTGTGTCTATGTGTTTGTGTCTATGTGTGTGTGTTTGTGTGTTTGTTAGCACAGTGTATTATCTCGTCAGGCCATTAGTGCTCCTCCGCCGCTGAGTCACCTGAGGGCCGCAAAGTCATGTTTACGGTTAGCGAGGAGTGAAAGCGAAGAAGATGAGGAGGAAGAAGAGGAGGAGAAGGAGGAAGAAGAGGGGTCCTTCATCCATCTGTTCTTCTTCGTTGGTGGGATGTTCAGACAACGCTCGCTTTGCCCTTGATGCTCCTCCACATCTGCCTGAAAGCCTCCTCGGTGATGATTGGCTGATCTGGAGAAGCTCGATGCTGATTGGCCGCTGTCAAACACTTCCCTGATATTTTATTCAAATGCATATTTTGCTTTGGAACATTGGTTGGAACGTTGCTTCAAGCTCAGACCAGACCAGCGGTAGCGTCTTCTTCTGTGGTGTCCTCCAGACAAACAGGAAGTAGCTTCTTCTTCTCTTGTTTTGGCAGTAGACTGGTTTTAGCGGTGATGATGGGTGACTGGAATAGGAGCTCCTGAAGTAAGAAAAGATCTCAAACATTAAGGGATTTCAAGAGGGCGACATGGCTCCGCCTCCACCAGTCGTCTCCTCCTCTGATTGGTCTGTCTCTGCCCCTCCCCCTCCTAAAATCCCGGTAAGTGACAGTAGGCCTCCAGAGACGCCAGCAGGATGTAGATGAGCCACAGCGAGATGAAGAGCAGCGATGTCAGCATCTTGCTAGTCCGCGGCCCGCCCAGCTCGCCACCGGCGACCGCCGCCCGCCGCCGGTAGAGCAGCACGATGACACACACCACGGCCAGGACGGTGAAGAGCGTGACGGAGAAGGCCAGGTTCCCTGGGTCCACCCGGAACGTCATCCCCCGGGAGCGCCAGGCGATGGCGGCGATGGTCCACGCCACGCCGATGCCCAGGAAGACGTTGACGGCATTGGAGCCGGTCACGTTCCCGATGGAGGCGTCGGCGTACTGGTCCTGGATGGCCGCCACTTTACTGGCAAAGGTGTCTGGGAAACAGGAAGTGATGGTTTAGAGCATTTGGAGAAAAACAGGAAGTCGAGAAGGAAGCAAAGGGTTAATGTTAGAATACACACACACACACACACACACACACACACACACACACACACACACACACACACACACCTGGGATGATGGATGATACTGTGGTGAAAAGATAATGGCCAATAGGGCAGAAGGGGGGCAGGGGTATGGGGGGTAACAGTTCTGGGGGCAGTGAATTGACCAACAACAACGACAACAACAACAACAACAACAAAAACAAAAACAACAACAACAACAACGGGGCCTCTAGAGGAATCCATTCAGACGCTGCCAGCGATCAAATTTACCGACTGTAAGATTGAAAAATGGAGCAATTTCTGTAAATAATGGGGGCAATAAAGTATAAAGCCGCGGGCTGGGGGGGTGGGGGTGCTGGGGCAGGGTGGGGGGTAATTGAATTAAAGCAGCGGGGCGACTCGGCTCTGCTAGCGGCGGCGCTTCATAAATCAATTCAGTCTCCAGATTGCTCAGTGGGGGGCGGCGGCTAGCAGAAACCACACCCCACTGGTGTTCAGGGCGACGCCCCCCTCCCGTCCTCACCTGGCACCGACGTGCCCAGAGCCACGAACACCACGGCCGTCACCGAGTCCTTCAGGCCCACGGTGCAGCCGAAGTGGGAGGCCAGGTCGCCGGTGAGCGCCGTCAGCACGCCGATGAGCGAGATGGACACCAGGAAGCAGGCCCAGCCGTTCCAGTACTCAGTGGGCGGGACGAAGGCGAACAGAACCTTCCAGAACACCGTCAGGAAGTGCATGATGTAGTCGAAGCACGACGGCAGACGCTCCTCGCCGCTCTCCTCCTCGTCGTCGTCTCCTGGGCGGGGCGAGGAGACAACGGTCACCATGGCAACTAGCACAATCGACCAGCCCTCGTAGCATGCTAACACAACCAGATATGCTAAAGGAATGATTTCACAGCAAGATTTGTGCTAAATGCTATTAGCTAGCCACTTCCGCAAATTGTTCCCTAAATAAACAAACAAACATTTTGTTACTTCTTGAATGTGTACTAAATAAACAACATCAAACACACCGTGTTGATGATTTACTGCTTCATTCCATTTTGAGACATTACGCTAAAGTAAGCTAATGGATGCTAAGCTAAGCTAGTGGTTCCATTTCAGAAAGAAAAATTAATAAATTAAAGTTTGTTTGTCTGTGTGTATGTGTATGTGTGTGTCTATGTGTGTGTGTGTGTGTGTGTGTGTGTGTGTGTGTGTACTACCTGCGCTAACGGTAACGGCGCTAACAAACTGCTCCCTCCAGCTGCTGCTTCCCACCACCAAGGCCAGGTTTGTCTTTTTGATCAGCTTATCCACCGTACTCTACACACACACACACACACACACACACACACACACACATACACACACACACACACACACACACACACACATACACACACACACACAGGCCAGAAAGAATAGGAAAGAAAACCCTCCAGTTGTTACCCCCTCGTAGCTTATCATCCCAGTAGGCATGAATGCTAAAGCTGCACAAATACATTAAACAAGTCAGTTTGATTAGCATGCTAATTGTTACGATGCTAGTTAGTTTATCTGAGCTGTTTTGTTTTTTTTTAAGTCTGTGGATAAGTTTACAGAATGTGATGAAGATGAAGATGAAGATGAAGATGAAGATGCACAGACAGGCTACAGCGTGTGAAAGATCAACAACCTGGTCAGAATTCCAGAAAAGATCATTCACTGCTTTCTGCACATACACACACACACACACACACACACACACACACGCACACACGCGCGCGCACACACACACACACGCGCACACACACACACACACACAATGGACACGAACAAATGCAAAACAAAAAATACAAATATGATTGAAGTCAAACAAAATCAGATAAAATGAACATGAGAAGCGATGATGTTATCGTGATGGTCATGTGACATCATAATGATGTCATTGTGATGGAAATGAGACATCATAGTGATGTCATTGTGATGGTCATGTGACATCATCACCTAGCAATACAAAAGCCTAACTTGTGTGTTTTAAATCTGAAACAAGATGGCGAATTAAATTAAAGAATAAAAGAGAAGTAAAATATAAATGACGTAAAATAAAATTAAATAAAGTAAAATAAATAAAATTAAGTAAAGTAAAATAAATTAAAATAAAATATAATAAAGTAAAATAAAATCGTAAAATAAACTAAACTAAAAAGTATAATTAAGTAAAGTAAAATAAAACAAAATTTAAAAATGAAGTAAAATACAATGAATAAAATAAAATAAAATAAATGAATTCCAGCACACCTTGAACTCGTAGGACTCCTCGATGACCACCTCCACCTGCGTGTGCTCCCCCAGGGTGGGGCAGCCCATCTTGGCCACCTCCTCTTCCTCAGCGCCCACCACAGGTTTGTTTTCATTGGAGTCGCCTAGGAAACCAGAGACCAATCAGTGAAACCCAAATTGTTTACACACACACACACACACACACACACACATACACACACACACACACACACACACCGTGCTTCTGGCCTATCTCCAAGAGGACGGGCTCTCCCAGTTCGATGATGAAGGTCTTGTTCTTCTCGTACTCCTCATCGTCGATGATCTTCACCTCGATGATCTTCCTGTTGGAGATCAGAGGAGATCAGAAGGGGGCGGGGTTATGCTACATTGTCCTCATTAAGCCCCTCCCCTTTCTGCGTGGATGGATCAGAGCGACAAGAAAGAAAGAACAAGAAGAAGGGATGAAGATGCGAGAGATGGATGGAGGCTGAAGAGGGGATAAGCAACACACACACACACACACACACACACACACACACACACACAAACACGCACACACGCACACACGCACACACACACATTTCATCATTTTCATTATTCATGTTCGGGGCTGGCTGGAGTAGATCTCCATCTGTGCTCCTCTTCCTCCATCCAGGCCTTCGTTGCTCCTTCTCTCCCTCCTCTTCCTCACTCACTGAATTTCGTCCTGTGACCCAGTTCTTCTTCTTCTTCTTCTTTTGCTTTTTAAACCCTTCCGACACATCCGACGGGCGTAAGGCCCGCCCCCTTTTGAAGCTCGTAGCATCTCATTATTAGCTATCCTCATCAGCTGATCACATCCGTCCAATAGCGGCTGCTCACCTTCATCACATACCTCACCGGTCTCTGAAGAGTCATCGGCCGCCACCACCGCCGCTACTGTGCGCTAATGAATCAACACACAAGCTTCTCCCCGCCCCTCCTCTGAAGGAACGCCATCCATCCCATCCCTCCCCCTCCCCCTGCCACGCCCTCACCCATCTTCCTCCCTCCATACTCCCACCTTGTTACTTCCTGACACCTGCTCCCCCCAGACCCTTCGTCTGTCAGACAGCGCCCCTAAAGCCCCGGCCTGTCAACGGGCCGACGCACAACCGACACACAACCGACACACAACGCCGAGTTCATGATGGAGGGAGAGAAGAGCGATGGGAGGAGGCGACCTGATTGGCTGAGACGGCGTTACATAATGAAATCCATCTGTCTGCTTCTCTTTCCTTTTGGCTGCTGTTCTGCTTCTGCTTTATGAGCAGAAGCGGCGTGTGTGTGTGTGTGTGTGTGTGTGCGTGAGTGTGTCCAGGCGTTATTTATTTGTTGTGTGTGTTTGTTTGTGTGTGTTTGTGCCCAAACTGAAGCAGTAAACAACTCATTTTCTTGAGTGCGTCTGATTTATGCACACTTAACTGTTTTCTGCTGCTGCCAGAACAATAAAAGCTCCCGCCTCCCAGAGTGACATCATCAGAAATGTAAACGTCGACACTTTCACAACAATGTAAGGGGTGAGGAGTTCCTCCTCTTCCTCACAGGAGGTGATGAAGATGAAGATGAAGAGGCAGGAGCAGGTTAAAGAAGACAAACTCCACTTCATCATGATCCGTCATGAGAAACGCCATCCTGCTCACGCGTGATGATGATGATGGTGATGATGATGATGGTGATGGTGATGATGATGATGATAATAGCGGTGATGATGATGCTAATCTGAGAGGCGTAAACTCAGATGAGTATCATGGGACGCTGGTATGAAAGCCAAAGCTGACAGATGGCTGATCAGATTTAGAACAAGCTGATCAATAATTGATACGATTGATATGGGGCGTGCCACTAAAATACTTAATTAAATCAGCTCATAATAAAAAATAATAATAATAATAATAATAATTCTCACATCATTCTGACTAAATACGAGGTGAATTGAATCCAAGCATTCAAACCTCAGGAAGAATAGAAGGTGAGAGGACATGGGAGTGTTTCGGAGTGTGAGAGTGTTAAATATTGGAGGATATGGTTGCCATGGAAACCACTCAGACAGGAAGTGTCAGCCCCCCAACCCCCCACCCCAATAGTTGTGAATACACCCCATATACTGTACATGTTTAAACCAGGATTAGTGCAATGTCACAAATCACATTACACATGCATTATCTCAACACACACACACACACACACACACACACACACACACACACACACACACACACACACACACCAATCTACATGATGCCCTATAATCCCGACGCGTTTCTCTCCTCTGAGAGCAAAAAGTGACGGAGAAGAAGGGGAAGAGGACGAGAAAGAAATGATGTAGAGACGAGAGAGGAGGAGAGGAGGAGGAAGAGGAGAGGAAGAGGAGGAGGAAGAGGAAAGGAAGAGGAGAGGAAGAGGAGGAGGAAGAGGAAGAGGAAGAGAAAGGAGAGGAGAGGAAAAGGAGGAAGAAGAAGAGGAGAAAGGAGGAAGAGGAGGAAGAGGAGAGGGGGAGGAGAAGGACAAGGAGGAATAAAGATGAGTTTGATATCAAGAGTCTCACACACACACACACACACACACACACACACACACACTCATTTATCAGCTATACCTCTACACATGGGGCGGCACGGTGGACACGGGTTCGAGTCCCGCTCTGTGCAGAGTTCGCATGCTCTCCCCGTGTCTGCGTGGGTTCTCTCCGGGTTCTCCGGCTTCCTCCCACCTCCAAAAGGTTCAGGTTGATTGGCCGTTCCAAATTGCCCGTAGGAATGAGTGTGTGTGTGTGTGTGTGCATGGTTGTATGTCTTTGTGTGTGGCTCCGCGGTGCACTGGCGTCGTGCCAGGAGTGTCCCCCGCCTCACGCCCTATGCCGCCGAGATAGGCTCCGGCTTTAACGTGACCTGACTTAGGTCACCTGACCCAATATTCACAATATTCGTTTGGCATGACTGGACAAAATAATTGGTATTAAGGGATCAGCATTGACGTGGTTTCAGTCCTATTTAACTGACCATTCCCAGTTAATAACGACTCCTCCTAGTCCACTATAGTTAGCTATGGAGTTCCTCAAGGCTCAGTTCTTGGTCCAATACTGTTTATCTTATACAGGCTTCCTCTGGGAACTTCCATTATTAAGCTGATGATACGCAATTATATCTCTCGATTTAACCTGATGAAGTCAATCAGCTGTGCAAATCACAGTTGTGTATCAAAGAGATTAAACATTGGATGACCGATAACTTTTTGCATCTAAATTCTGGTAAAACTGAGGTCATTTCGCTTGGCCTAAAAACCGTTAGGCATGTAGTCCCCAGGGACGTAATAGCCTCGGATGGCATCACGTTTGAGGCCAAAACAACTGCGAGGAACCTTGGTGTCATCTTTGATCAGGATCTCTGATGCGGGGAAATGAATCCATGCTGTCATCACTTCCAGACTAGATTACTGTAACACACTTTTTTCAGGTTGCTGAAGACACTTCAACTAATTCAGAATACTGCTGCCCGTGTTCTGACCAGGACCAGTGCCAGAGACCATATTTCTCCTGTGCTGGCTTCTCTGCACTGGCTTCCTGTGAAAGCTAGGATAGATTTTAAAATACTCCTCCTCACTTACAAAACCCTTTATGGCCAGGCACCGACCTATCTGAAGGAACTTTTAATTCCATATAATCCATCTAGAGCGTTACGCTCTCAACATACTGGCCTAGTAGTGGTTCCTAGAATATACAAAAGTAGGACGGGGACTAGAGCCTTTAGTTATCAAGCCCCTCTATTGTGGAACCACCTCCCTTCCTCAGTTCGGGAGGCAGACACCCTTTCGTTATTTAATACTAGACTTAAAACATTTCTTTTTCAAAAATTTTACAATTAAGGCATCTTAGGCTGCTAAGTTTTTTCTTATAGACCTACACCGCTGGAGACTCAACATCCAGACTCACTGAGCTCCTCTCTCTCTATGTGCTCTATGTCCCTATAGGTTTTCTCAATTTCACCCCTCATCCACCCATCCGCTGTGGACCAGCTCCTTCCATCCCAGCAGTACCACCCCTCATCCATCCATCGGCTGGGGTCCCACGTCCTTTCTACCTCTGTGCCTCCATGCAGTCAGTTGGGTTTTTCTGTCTGCTAAAGCGTTTTGAAATGTCTGTTGCCGTGATGAAGCGCTATATACTGTAAATAAAACTTGATTGATTGATTGATTGATTGATTGATTGATTGATTGATTGATTGACCAATATGACACATATGACAGGACGTCTGTGTGGTTGGCGTTCCCCTTTAAAGGTACGGCGTGACGTTACAATCGTTCCTCTGTGAGGGGAAAAGTGGAACAAAGCAGCGCCGCTTCGGTCCCTCCTGTTCCGTGTTACGGTTGCCAGATCTGCTCGCCTCCGACTGCAAACCCTTTTAGCGGCTTTGAATTATACATGGTCTTCGTCTCATAGGGCCATGTGAGGATGAGGAGGGGGTGATGCCGGGACGGATCAGTCGATGGAAGCAGATGGACGGATGAAAACTTGTTTTTAAAAAAAAAATGAAGGATGAGATGATGAGGAAGACAAAAAAAGACATCTTCGTCTCCCCTGCCCTCCGTTGTTATCTGTGTGTGGGGGGGCATCCTCCCCCATCTCTGTCTGTTCTCATGTATGTTTCAGATCTAGTCATCATATATTCATGTTCTGGTCAAGCGGGGGTAGGGGGGAGGAGGGGAGCATTGGGGGGGGGTACAAGCTGTTGATGAATGTCACACCACATGGATGGAATGTGTACACGCCTCCAACATGAGACACACGTTAACCCGCAACGTTAGCATGAACGATTAGCATCCCTGGAAACTCAGTCAGAGTTTGGGATCAGGGTTATTTAAGCAGCCAATCAAATGACACCATTCAGTGGTTGCCAGGCAGATTCCAGACGATACATCGCCTGTCAGCTTTGATATGTGTTCTGATTCCATTAAACCCCAAGTTCTGATCTGGTTTGACTCTGAATACATGGTCCACCGGGACCCCGTGGTTCTATCTGTGGTTCTGGTTCTATCTGTGGTTCTGGTTCTATCTGTGGTTCTGGTTCTATCTGTGGTTCTGGCTCTAGCTGGTGGTCCGGTTTGGCTCTCATTAATGTCACCTTGACTGACAGAGACAGTGGGATATATCGCCATGCCAACCGGTGCCAAGCTAGCATGTGGCTACGTGCCAAAGGCTAGCACTCACGCACTAATTCTCTCCTTGCCCCCGGTCCAAATTACCAGCAGCCGCCTCCCCCCTCCTCTCTTCCCCTCCATCCGTCTGCCCCCCCCCCCCATTGATTTATCTCTCTTACTGCCACCAGAAGTGTTTTTATAACCCAGGGGTCACAGGGGGCATCATCACCATCATCACCATCACTACCATCATCATCATCATCAAGTGAACATGTGGTGTTGATTCTTGAATCTGGTGCCTCTCCTCCTCTTCTTCCTCCTCCACCTTTACAGTAGAGTGGAGGTGAGGGAGGTGATGGAGTGAACGATGAAGATGGCGGAGGGCAAAAGAGGAGGCAGCAAAAGAGACGAAAGGAGGTGAGGAGGAACGGACGGGCGGAGATAAAACGGCCAGGGATGATGTATGGTCCTGTAGGGATGGAGAGAATAAACTGGAGGCCTGGAAGACGGATGGAGCCGAGGCGGAGGGCAAAAAGGAGATTACAGTGGGAAAGAGAGGAAGATGAGGGCAGAATGCAAGGATGAAGAGGAAAGAAAGGAGGAAGACGAAGAAGAGGGGATCAGAAAATAAAAGAGAAGATGAAGAGAGAGGGTGAGAGAAGCGATGAAGAGTTTGTGTGAGTCACATCTCCTCCTCGAGCGATTAGTGATTTAATCACTGTGACATCATTGTGTGTGTGTGTGTGTGTGTGTGTGTGTGTGTGTGTGTGTGTGTGTGTGTGTGTTTGTGTGTGTGTCTGTGTGTGTATCATACTAATGCAGTATCGCAGCAGAACTCATCGGGTCAACTTTCTGTCGTCTGACACCAGAATCAGGTTTCTATAGCGACAATCTCATTAGCATATGAAAGCTATACTCCCTGCTAACTAGCTGACTAGCTGAGTAGCGCCACTTTGTGCGACGACACGCCTCAAAGGACATTTGAACTGTATTTCTGGACAACAGGGAGCAGCGTTAGCATTAGCATTAGCAGCTCTCCCCCGGAGGAAGGAGGACATCCCATAATACTCGTCCCCCATCCCGGCTGACTCAGCCTTCAGCGCCGACTCGGCCCACGGTCAGTGAACGTGGCAATCTGGCCTTTCATGTGGTCTCAGTGAGGGGGGCCCTGAGCTGGGGGGTGAAGGCGGGGCCATCTGTAATTATGTGTATGGAAGGGAAGAAGGCGGAGCTCAGGGCGGGGCCCCCGGCCATGATTGCAGGGCGTGTGTGTGTGTGTGGTTCCGACCACAGGGTGTGTGTGTGCAGTTCAAAGAGTCAGCTGGGCTAAAAACAGGAGGCGAGGATGGAGGAGGAGAATACCAGACTGGGGGGGCGGGGGGGGGTAAACAAGGAGAGGAGGAGGAGGAGAGGACACAAAACATCCTCCTCTAACCTCCTGACAGCGTTAATGTAAAAAAAAGTTGTCCTGAGACACAAAAATCAATAAACATTTCTACGATTAAACATCAGGGGGGAGAGCGGGGGAGGGAGGAGGACAGCGGGGGAGGGAGGAGGACAGCGGGGGAGGGAGGCGGGGAGCCGGAGGTGGGGAGTCAAAATGGGTCAAATTTGAGTTTTGGAGTTCTGCGTGTGAGACTCTGAATTGATTCGCTGCAGCATGCAGGAGAAACACACACACACACACACACACACACACACACACACACACACACACACTGTGTAACCGTTATCTCTCTGTAACACTCGGTTGTTACAGAGAGACCGTTAACTGGCGGATGTTTTGCGGCGGGTCAGATGTTTCCCAGAATGCAGCAGGTCTCCTTAAGACTCAAGCTGAGGTGATGACATCACTGGAGACGGCGTTCCTTCCCTTCCTCTTCTTCACAGGCTGTCAGTTCAGCTCCAGCGACTTTAAGGTCCTCCAAGAATTTCAAGCTGCACCTTCCTCTCCTCCTCCTCTTCCTCACCTCCTACCAATTCCTCCATCCTCTGATGTTTTTTCCACCTTTTTCTTTTCCCAAATTATGCTCTTATCCCAAATGCTTACTCTGCAGGGTGCCACCAACTCATTTTGAGTTATTTGACAAGAGAAAACGGGTGAATTTATTTTAAAAAAAATAAAAAAGAAGTAAGGAACAAATGGAGAGATTGATCAGGAGGGATTAGGGGTAATGGAGCAGGAGGAGGAGGAGGAGGAGGAGGAGGAGGAGGAGGAGGAGGAGGAGGAGGAGGGTCACTTTCTGGGTTGGGATCCAACAACATTACCTCGGCAGTAAATCATTTTCTCTATGTGGAGGTTGAGACAGAGATGGATGGATGGAGGGAAAGATGAGGAAAGGGGGTTATATAAGGGGGGAGGAGGGGGAGGAGGAGGAGGAGGGCAGAGAAGAGAGGAGGTGAGAAAGAGGCAGACGAGGAAAATAAAGGTGGAAAGAGTTAGAAGAACGAAAATGTGATGAAGTGAGGTGAGAGGCAGGGACAGAAGATGACAAGGAAAAACTGGAGGATTTGCGAACTAAAACTACAGTACTAGAACTAGAGCACTAAGACTAGAGTACTAAAACTAGAGCACAAATACTAGAGTACTAAAAATAGAGCACAAATACTAGAGTACTAAAAATAGAGCACTAATACTAGAGTACAAAAACTAGAGCACTAATATTACAGCATGTTACTAGAGTACCAAAACTAGAGCACCGATACTAGAGTACACTCACAGTAGAGTACTAAAATTAGAATACTGATTCTAGAGGACCAAAACTAGAGTAAGGAAACCACAGTGCTAAAACTAGAATACTAAAACACTAATACCAGAGTACTAGAACACTAGAAAACTAGAACACTCATAGTAGATTACTAATACTAGATTACTAAAACTAAAACACTAAAACTAGAGTACTAAACCTAGAGTACTAAAACTAAAATACTAAAAAACTAATACCAGAGAACTAAAAGTAGAACAATCAAACTAGATTACTAATACTAGATTACTAAAACTAGAGCACTAATACTAGAGCACTAAACCTAGCGTGCTAAAACTAGAGTACTAATACTAGAGTACTAATATTAGAGTACTAAAACTACAGTACAGATTCTATAAGACTAAAACTAGAGCACTAATACTAGAGTACTAAAACCAGAGTACTAAAACTAGAATACTAAAACACTAATACCGGAGTACTAAAACTAAAACACTCATACTAGATTACTAATACTAGATGAAAAAACTAGAACACTAATACCAGAGTACTAAACCTAGAGTACTAAACCTAGAATAATAATACTAGAGTACTAATATTAGAGTACTAAAGCTAGAGTACAGATTCTAGAAGACTAAAACTAGAGCACTAAAACCAGAGTAGTAAAACTAGAGTACTAAAACTATAATACTAATACTAGAGTACTAAAACTAGTGTACTGATACTGGAGTCATTTATCCTGTGGAGGTTAGACCTTTGTAGACTCATTCCTGATTGGCTGCTGGTCACGTGACTGACTCACATGGTCTCGTCGTTCTGGAACTCCAGCTTCCCCGCCGCCAGCTCGTAGTCCTCCCCCCCTCTGGCGGTGCCGTCCAGCGTCCGGTACGGGACGGCCACCAGGCCCCGGGCCCCTGAGGTGCGGAGCACCTTCACCTCCATCACGCCCACACTCTCGCTCACCCTCTGGCTGGAACTCTCAAAGGTGAAGATACCTGAGCACAGGGGGCGGGGTTAGTAAACACCTACACCCTCCCCCAGGGGTCGGTCCTCACTGACAGTCAAGCAGGTCCTACCTGCGTGATCGTCGTCATAGATCGTCACTGTGGCCGTGTGGTTGTCGCCCAGCACGGCTTTGGGGGTGGCGTTGGCGTCCAGGGGGGCGGAGCCAATCTCAGGATATCCCACCACTCGAGGGTTACTGAGGTGGACGTAGAAATACTCGTCCTCCTCAAAGATGTCGTCATCGATCACGCCCACGGTGATCTCTGGAGGAAGGTGACACGGATGACCTCTGACCTCAGGCTCATCACAAGAAAATGTATGACCACGCCCACCATGAGGACACGTGTTGCCCCGCCCATTGCCTGCTGTTGCACTTTCTTACCTTTCAGCGTCTCTCCAGCTTTAAACACGAGAGTCCCTTCTGCAAACTCGTAATCCGAGCCCGCGTTCGCCGTGCCGTCCTCCGTGCGGTAATCCACCTGGTGGGGGTGGCGGTAAAGTAGAGAAATGGGGGGGGGGGGTGCGGAGGTGAGGGGGCGGGGGAGATTTTCCGAGATGAAACACAAAGAGAGGATGGAAGGAGGCGTTTGGGGAACAAATGAAAAACAGCTTCATTAAATCGAGCCCCCCGGTCAGAAAGACTGATAAAGACGCTTCAACAAACCCCCCCCTCCACCCCTTCTCCTTCCTCCCTCCATCCTCTAAGGAGGCTCACACAAGAATCTTCTAATCAGATCATTGAGGTTCAACATGACTAACAGTGGAACAGCGATCGATCAATCGATCGATCATGAGCAATCAAATCTGATTGAATTAGCAGCTAGCACAGCTTGGAGTGTTGCTTTCAGGAGCTGAAGGAAATCCAATCTGAATTAAAGGACACCCAAAGCATTCAAAAGACAGCTAACATGCTAACACTAGCACGTTAGCTACGGCGGATTAGCTACAGGTTAAAAGGGGATCCTGCCTGTAGCATTAGCACTAGCTTGCTATTTGCATTTGTGCTTTCCAACAAAACTAAAAATGCTAACCCATTCAAAATGCTAATGCCCTGCACAGACTGCTTCCCAGCTAACGCTCAGCGCCTGCAGCCGCAGCTCCGCCCAGATGAAATGAATCCCTTCTTCATCTCTAGAAAGCGCTGCGCCAGCTGAAGAGTCTTCTTCACTAAGCGTCAGCGCCACGACAGACGGCGGCTACGCCACCAGCATCGGAACACCACAGCGGGGTAGGGCCGCAGATTGATGCAAATACGACAGGATGGAGGAGGCGGGGCCAAACTAAGGAAGGATCTCGTCGTTTGAACGGCTAATGAAGGATTCTCGACAGGACGTCATGTGACTCCTCTTCTTCCCACCTTGACGGTGACTCCTGGGTCTCCTCCGTGCCTCCCCACTGTCAGCTTCAGGGACCCGCAGTTCTCGAAGCACTGGTAGAGGGGGGGGTTGAAGTCCAGCCGGACGGTGTGGGGGTCGTCCTCCTGGGCCTGGGTCTCCTGGCTGCTCACCACCTTACGCGCCTGATCGGCGGCGTGCTTCTTCAGGATGTTCCCCGCCCCGATCATCATCCGTGTGGCCTGGATCCGGTAGAAGGCGCGGCTCTTCTGCTGCTGCATCAGGACCTGATGGGGTCACATCACAGAGCAGGGGGTTTATCACGTAGGCAGGGGGGGGGGGTGTCATTCTAGAGGTCAAAGGTCAGCGGCGGAGGAGAAACTAAATGGGATGTTCCTGCCTCGGACGGGATCAGATTAAATTAGCATTTTGATCATTTCTATTGAAGTTAAAACTTGATCTCTTTTGCTGAGTCAGCCATAAACGTGAGTGGTGGGGGTGGGGGGGGGGCACACATTTCTTTCTTTATTGAACAAGTCCTCATGACTGTAAATTATCCGCTGAAGTTTAATCTTTGAGGTGGCTGTCGATCTTATTTACTGCAGGAAGGGAGGGAGTAGGGGGGAGGATGGGGGAGACTATTGGGGGGGGGGGTGGACACAAACAAACATCTGGGAGTTGCCAAGCATCTTGGGGGGCTGCCAAAGTCCTTTCCTCTCCTCCTTCTGGAGCAATAAAACAAAAACCAACCAACAAATGACTTGGGGTGGGGGTGAGGGATGGGGGAGGAGAGGTGGTGGTGGTGGGGGGGCAGGAGGAGAGGATCACTCCTTCTTTCGGTGTGTTTCCACATTCTGAGCAAGTGAAAATAAACCTGGCAACACAGAGATCCGACCACAGCTGAAGGAGGTCCACATTTAACCACGCCCCCTCCCCCTGATTGGATGAATGTGAGATTGGAAGCGTGGCTTAGATACAGGTGGAATTCCTCAAGACTGATCATCACGACTAAAAGTTTGCATGATTTACCTGGGAAAGCGTCACCTGCATGGAAAATTTAGCATGAACATCCAGGAAGTAATTAGCCTAGCCTAGCCTAGCCTAGCATAGCATGAGTGTTGTGTGTGTATGTCTGATTACATGTGAATACATTCAAGATGCTAAATTCCTGCTCTGGACGAGAAATTAGCATGAGGCTAAACTAGAAGCTTAAATCGTGACTGAGCTAAACTAAGCTAAGCTAAGCTAAGCTAAGATAAGCTAACCTGGTAGTTAGCCATCTCGATCAGCTGCTCCATGTCTTTCTCCGGGTGCCTCTGCTTCAGATCCTTCAGCGTCCTCGCCATGTCCCTCCTGGCCTCATCTTCCTCGTCCTTGGCTCCGCCCTCTTCCATCAAGGCTCCACCCATCCCACCGTGACAGTTCAGCGCCATCTGCCCGTCCAGCTCCAGCATGTCCATCTTGGTGAACCCACCGGGCCCCAAAGGCCCGCCTCCTCCTCCTGGGCCGTCCATCCCCCCGACTCCCCCGTCGACCCCGCCCTCCGTCTCGATGATGATGCCGCGGTTCTTGTCGGCGCGGTAACGTTTACGCACGTACTTGTAGAAGAGGAGGCGGCGGTCGGCGACCCACGCCTGGACCACGCAGAGCGGGAAGAAGAGGAAGGTCAGGACCGCCTCCCACACCTGGAAGACAGGAAGAAGAGAAGCGTTAGCTCCGCCTCCGCTTCCCGCGGCGACCAGCTTCCTGTCGGCGCTCACCTCCACCTCCCCCGGCGTGAAGACGCTCAGGATGAGGTAGAGCCAGATGTAGGCGAAGATGCTCCAGGCGGCGGTGACGAAGAAGACGCGCAGGTGTTTGATCTTCCGGGTCTCGCCGTCTGGTACGACGTAGACGCACAACGCGATGATGACGAACATGTTGAAGGCGGCACTGCCCACGATGGTGCTGGGGCCCAGGGCCCCCGCCTCAAAGTTGTGACCGCACACCTGAGGGGCGGAGCAATTGACAGGCCACAGGTTACACACTGAATTGTGGGCGGAACCACGTGGGATTTGGTCGCACGCACCTCTATGACGGACAGCAGGATCTCCGGCGCGCTGGAGCCCAACGCCATCAGCGTGAGGTTGGAAACCGTCTCGTTCCAGATCCGCACCGTCGCCGTTGTCGTCTCGCCATTCGGACGCTTGATGGTGATCTCCTTCTCCTGGGAGGTGATGACCTAGAAGCAGGGGATTATGGGTAATGTCACTATGCGCTACGATGAGCGAGTTATCCGTGATGGAACGCGTCCCACCTCGATGGAGGACATGAACCTGTCGGCGATGATGCTCATGCCCAGGAACATGTAGATGAGGGCCACGAAGTAAACGATGGCGCGCGCCACTTTGTCCCCGACCGAGGGGTTCTGGGGGTTCCACACGGGCAGAACCACTCCTGAAAAAACAACGTTAAACACCAAACAAAATTAATCACGTGGAAATGTTTCCGTGACATTCTACAAATGGATGAAAGTCGTTCGGGAGGGCGTTAGCGCCAGCTAGTACGTTAGCACCAGCTAGCGTGTTAGCACCAGCTAGCATGCCAGCGAAGGGGTGGCACTAACCTTCCTGACATGGGTCGCCGCTGGCGGAGCAGTTCTTCCCCGAGGATTCCGCGGCAGCCGATCCGGAACACGACAGGAAGAGGAAGCCGGAGAGGAGGAAGACGAGGAGGGACGAGGGGAGGAAGGAGCGGCGCAGGAACATGGCGGCTGGAGACGTTTGCGATGGAGGGAGTCGACCGGCGTCTGCTAGGAAGTCAAGGAGGCCAGGAAGGAATTCCAAATCCTGAAGGGGGGGCAGACGAGCACACTGTAAAAAAATGATCCGTTCAACAAACCTGGAATTTTGAGTTAGCTGAATGTAATAAAATGAGTGAACTCAATGAGGTTATTATGATTGTTGTCATTTAAACAATTATTTCTTGTTCCATCAGCATTAACACGCATACACACACGTGCTGTGTGACCACCGCTAAAACAGCAATGCTAAGCTAATGGCAGCCGGACCACACGTGTGATGAGGAAGAAGCTTGAAGCAACGCTCGGTTGGTCAAAACGCACACACACACACACACACACACACACACACACACACACACACACACACACACACACACACACACAGTGTCGTGTCAGAGATGCTGACCTTGTACTCTGACACACACGCTTCACACTCCGGGTTAGTCAGCGTTGTAGGAAGAAATGCTGACTGTCTAACACACACACACACACACACACACACACACACACACACACACACACACACACACACACACACACACACACACACACACACACACACACACACACACACACACACACACACACAGCAGTTAGTCATCTGTCATGACGCTATCAGGGAGTTTCTGACCCGATCTCCATCCATCTCCTGGGGTCCCGCTGCCACAGCAACATCCTGTCACTTCACTACACTACTCACAACTCACCCCCCCCACCATCCCTCCTTCCCCATGCCTCCCCCTCTCCTCCATCCCTCTCTCGTCCATCCTTCTCATCATTAAAACTGAAAAAGCTCAAAGAAAACAGAAAAACAAACAAAGAAACACACGAGGATGAAATTCTATTCAAATGTATTAAACACAGCTGCAGTTCCCACCTGTGGTCACAGGTGTCGCCATTTCACCAGGACACAATTTACGTTCCATCCCTAGAAATAAACCGACGCCTTTGTTGATAAAGATAGAAATATGATGTTCTAAGTCTGAATCTGAGAGTGTGAAATAAAAAGTAAACAAATAAATAACAATAAAAATAAAGAACAAAATAGGAACCACAACCGCCTGGTGAAGACGGAACAAACCGGATCGACAGCTTGTTCGGGAATATGGTTGGACTACAAGACTAGATGGAGGCAGTCACACGTTAACACACACACATACACACACACACACACACACACACACACACACACACACACACAGACACACACACACACACGGCCAGAGATTCGACCCGTCTAATGAAAGCACTGAGAGCATAGACCACGGTTGTTGATTCGTATCTCATCAGCTGTGTGCTGTTGCTCTGCCACTTATAGTACGGTGAATCACACACACACACGCACAGACACGCGCACACACACACACACACACACACACACACACACACATCTCAGGGTTAAATGACATTTGATCCGTCTTTCATTAGGGTAGCTACACTTCCTGTCACGTCGCCCAAACGACACACGAGGTGAGACCGATGCGCCGGCGAGCGATGACATCATCATGATGACATCATAGTGTTCTCATCATCACCAAATTAAGATCAGTAAATAAGTGGGTGGATCTGTAACCAGTGAAGCCTTTATTCCCTTTAATTACTTCGACACTTCCTGTATTGCTAAATCGTTCTGCAGCTCTGTGATTGGATGACGTCAGCATCATCCCTCTCGTCTCCCATCAGGCCCCGCCCCCCTCTTTTTTCTCTCTGTTGGGGAGTTTTTATCTCTCCTCCACAGTGGGACAAAAAGGAGCCGTGACCGGAGTGTGTGTGGATTGTTCCCTGAAACTTTACTGGTGTGTGTGTGTGTGTGTGTGTGTGTGTGTGTGTGTGTGTGTGTGTGTGTGTGTGTGTGTGTGTGTGTGAGTGTGTGTGTGTGTGTGTGTGTGTGTGTGTGTGTGTCTGTGCATGCATCACAGATCTTTCGCTCCGGGCTGAGGATGGGGGGGTCGATGGAAGTGGACATGGAGGGGGGAGGCAATGAGGCGGCGAGGCTAAGCCAACAGGGAGCTCCTCTCGTGGTGAGGGGTGGGGGTGGGGTGGGGGGATGAGGGGGTGACGGGGGGTGGGGGGGTTGAGGTGATAAAAATGAGGATGATGCAAGTATGTGGGGTGGGGGCGAAGGCGGTGGAAAAGATAGAGAGGTGTGAAGGAGTCCAGCTGTCCAGCAGGTGAGGAGTTAATGAGATGCATAATCAGGCAGAAGCCCCGCCCCATCCTGTCCAGACCCCGCCCAACTGGGCGTGTCAAAGGAACAGCGAACCAATCCTGGCAGAACAAAATCACAGGTTCTGGTCGTCCTTTCAAAATAAAACTCCCGCAGCGTGTCAGGAGGGCGGGACATGTTGTCACGCCAGTCGCCATGAGGTCGACGCCCCCTTTCGCTCTGTGGTCGAACCCCGCCTCCACCCCAGAGCATATGGACAGGCATGTAAGGAACATACAACATGCAAAGGACACGGACAGGACATGCATATTTAAAGACACACACACACACACACACACACACATCCCGTGTGATGTATACATGTCAGCTTTAGTCATATGATGAGCAGAAAGGCGGATCAAGCCTCTGGCAGAGGTCAGAGGTCACCAGAAAGCCGGAGTGTAATCCTGAGGTCACGATTCGACCCCTTCATCATGATTCAAACTCATCTTCCTCAGCTTCAGTATGATTCAAGGTGGAGGAAGAGGAGGAAAAGGAGGAAGAAGAGGAGAAGGAAGAGGAAGGAGGAAGTGGAAAAGGAGGGAGGACGGAGGATGAGAGGAGGAGGAGGGAGGAGGGAGGAGTCTGACTCCTCGGTCGAGTCGGTTCAGGTCGACGTTGTCAGGAGCGTTTCTGGTGTGTTCTTCACTGACGTTCCCTCCTCCTCTCCTCTCCTCTCCTCCATCTCCCCTTCATCTTCCTCCTCCTCTTCCTCTCCTCCTCCTCCTCTCCTCCTCCTCCTCTCCTCTTCCTCAGCCTGACGCTGCAACATGTGGAGGTTAATGTGGGCGGAGCCGTCAGCTAAATGAGGTTAAAAGGGTTTTAATGGGGTGTGACATTAAAGTGAGAGAAAATGATGCATGATATGATGAGGCCGACTGAGTGTGTGTGTGTGTGTGTGTGTGTGTGTGTGTGTGTGTGTGTGTGTGTGTGTGTGTGTGTGTGTGTGTGTGTTAGTTATGTACGTAACAGTGGCTCTCTGAGTTCTGCAGGCGCACCACGTGTGACATCCTGCCACTCACAGAGATGTGCTAACGGCTAACAAGCTAACATCTGGTGTTAGCATGAAGAGCCCCAGGACTGAAGGTTCATCCACCACCACCACCACCACCAGTTTTGAGCACTTCCTCTTCCTGTCCTGTCAGTTTTTTCACTTCTTCACCTTCTTTTCCCAACTCAAACCACTTCATCCTCTTTTCATCTTCCTCACTTTCTGTCTCTTCTTCCTCGTCATCCCGTCCTCTTCCCTCCCCCTCTTCACCGGGAGGAGGGAGGAAGAGGAGGGAACGTGGGAGAGAGACCACACACAACAACAGTAATTGGACACGGTCATAATAACTGGCTATTTGGTTGGTCGTCGTGGCAACAGTACAGGTTCAATCACCTTCTATAAGCCTGGCAGTCCGTCCATGCATCCATCCATCATCCATCCATACATCCATCCAACCAGATGAAGAGCGGAGGCCATAGGTGCCGCCCAGATCCGTTACCACGGTGATTAGCGAGAGAGGGGGGTCTTCATCATCATCCTCATCATTGTCACCATCATCATCATCATCAACATCATGAAACACAAATTTAAATTATTGAGGCTTTTACAGTATGCCTCCTCTTAGCTCCTCCTCTTTCGTCCTAGCTCCTCTTTCTTATCTGAGGAGCAGAAAGGAGGAGAGGACGAGGAGGAGGAAGAGGAGGAGGAGACGAAAGAGGGGGAGATGAGTTTAATACGGTGACTGTGCGGATTTTCAGTTTAACCTTGAGGAGGACTAAAAATCCTATAAGCTCACACACACACACACACACACACACACACAGATGTGTGTGAGGTGCGCCGGGTGGCGGTGGCGGGCGGGGGAAGTGGGCGGGGCAGATGTCTGCTGGTTCATGTCAGAGACGACCATCGATGCTGGAAACACCTGATCAGCTGCAGGAAGTAACACCTGTAAACAGGAAGAGGAAGCAGCTGCAACTGTCGTCGCTGTGTAGCACGCGCTAGGATGCTAGCATGCTAAGGTAGCACACCAAACACGCAGCAAAGGCGGCGGCTCTGATTGGCCGGAGGGAACCGGCCAATCAAAATGGAGCTGTGATGTCATCGACACGCTGACTGACCAGAGGGTGTGGGCGGGGCTCTGTTCACGTTTATTTTCTCCTCGTTTTCCTGAATATTCCAGCGTCACCTGAACGCACCGTGACTTTTAGCGTGATTTATTTTGCCGTTACGTCACTCCCCCCTTCTCCCTCCTCCCTCCCCCCCATTCCCTCCCCTCCTCTCTCACTTTGTCATTTTCATATCAATCTTAATCCTGTTGCTCTAATCTGCTTTTCTCTCCATCCCTCCTTTATTCTCTCCGTTTCTCTCTGTCTGCTTTCTTCTCTTCTCAGAATTAAATTGAATCATCGTTTTTTTTTTTTGTCGTTTTTTTTTTTTTGCATTCAATCGTTTCTTTTCCCCAAACAGCAGAAATGATGGCGTCTCATTAGAATCACTGTGTTTCTCTCCTCATCCGTTCATTTTCACTTTAGTCTTCTAATTAGGTGGAAGCTCCTCGTTTCCACGGCAACCACCCTGTTCTACTCGTCTTTACGTCTCGGTTCGCTCACCTCTTCTACCTGTTCTTCCTATCGCTTTCCTCCTCCTTATTGGCGGCGTTCATCCCCCTCGCTTCTATCCGTCTATCGATCTGTTCATCAGCACGCCATGAAAGAGCAGCGCGCCGCATCGGCAGGTTAGGAAGAAGGAAGAAAGAAAGAGAGAAAGAAAGTGTAAAAAAGTGTAAAAAAAAATCTACGTTCTATTGACCTCTGACCTGCAGAACCCGTCCAGACACACCTTTAAGATTTCAGAACACACACTGTGATCCGTGTCGTCCGACAGACACGGATCGCAGCTCTCACCTCGTTCGTAGTTCTTCTGACGGAGTGTTTCACACACACCACACAGGCGTGTGTCGAGCGTTCTCCTTGGAGCTAACTGTTAGCCTAGCGTGAGCAGCAGCAGAATGTGACCACACTGAGCCGACCAGTCCAACTAGAAAGAGCTCCACGATGCTAAGGGCGCTACATGCTACGTGAACAGCTGACTTATATGTTTGGTTTTGCCCCCACCCCCCCCTCACTGGTCCAGATGTGCCTGCAGGAGAACGCCAACAGCCAATCACGGCTCTGAGAACGAACAGAACCATCAGTCAGCTGATGAGGACCGCGCTTCTGGGTCTGGTTTGAATCGAGTCTCCAAAGGCCCAGTTCTGAACCTGATTCTGGACTATTATGGTCTGCTGAGACCGGAGTTCCCCTTAGTCCCTCCCTTCTCCCATGATGCACCTGTATAGGACAGTGATTTAAAGCCTCTTTCTGGTGCAGCAAGAAAATACCTGAATGACTTCAGCGAGTAAAACTCTGATTTTATGGCTTCTGTT